>NC_081356.1:84089271-84091771 GCF_030684315.1 Stegostoma tigrinum
CACACACACACACACAGTCTCACGCTCTGTCTCACACACACACACACACACAGTCTCACGCTCTGTCTCACACACACACACACACACAGTCTCACGCTCTGTCTCACACACACACACACACACACACACACACACAGTCTCACGCTCTGTCTCACACACACACACACACACACACACAGTCTCACGCTCTGTCTCACACACACACACACACACACACAGTCTCACGCTCTGTCTCACACACACACACACACACACACAGTCTCACGCTCTGTCTCACGCTCTGTCTCACACACACACACACACACACACAGTCTCACGCTCTGTCTCACACACACACACACACACACAGTCTCACGCTCTGTCTCACACACACACACACACAGTCTCACGCTCTGTCTCACACACACACACACACACACACACACACACACAGTCTCACGCTCTGTCTCACACACACACACACACACACAGTCTCACGCTCTGTCTCACACACACACACGCACACACACACACACAGTCTCACGCTCTGTCTCACACACACACACGCACACACACACACACAGTCTCACGCTCTGTCTCACACACACACACGCACACACGCACACACACACACACACACACACAGTCTCACGCTCTGTCTCACACACACACACGCACACACACACACACACCGTCTCACGCTCTGTCTCACACACACACACACACACACAGTCTCACGCTCTGTCACACACACACACACACACACACACACACACACACACACACACACACACACACACACACAGTCTCACGCTCTGTCTCACATACACACACACACACACACACACACACACACACACACACACACACACACACACACACACACACACACACAGTCTCACGCTCTGTCTCACACACACACACACACACACACACACACACACACACACACACACAGTCTCACGCTCTGTCTCACACACACACACACACACACACACACACACACACACACACACACACACACAGTCTCACGCTCTGTCTCACACACACACACACACACAGTCTCACGCTCTGTCTCTCACACACACACACACACACAGTCTCACGCTCTGTCTCTCACACACACACACACACACACACAGTCTCACGCTCTGTCTCTCACACACACACACACACACACAGTCTCACGCTCTGTCTCTCACACACACACACACACACACACACACACAGTCTCACGCTCTGTCTCACACACACACACACACACGCACAGTCTCACGCTCTGTCTCACACACACACACACACACACACAGTCTCACGCTCTGTCTCACACACACACACACACACACACACACACACACAGTCTCACGCTCTGTCTCACACACACACACACACACACACACACACACACACACACAGTCTCACGCTCTGTCTCACACACACACACACACACACAGTCTCACGCTCTGTCTCACACACACACACACACACACACACAGTCTCACGCTCTGTCTCACACACACACACACAGTCTCACGCTCTGTCTCACACACACACACACACACACACACACACAGTCTCACGCTCTGTCTCACACACACACACACACACACAGTCTCACGCTCTGTCTCACACACACACACACACACACACACACACACACACACAGTCTCACGCTCTGTCTCACACACACACACACACACACACACACACACACACAGTCTCACGCTCTGTCTCACACACACACACACACACACACACACACACACACACACACACACACACACACACAGTCTCACGCTCTGTCTCTCACACACACACACACACACACAGTCTCACGCTCTGTCTCACACACACACACACACACACAGTCTCACGCTCTGTCTCACACACACACACACACACACACACACACACACAGTCTCACGCTCTGTCTCACACACACACACACACACACACACACACAGTCTCACGCTCTGTCTCACACACACACACACACACACACACACACACACACACACACACACACACACACACAGTCTCACGCTCTGTCTCTCACACACACACACACACACACACACACACACACACACACACACACAGTCTCACGCTCTGTCTCACACACACACACACACACAGTCTCACGCTCTGTCTCACGCTCTGTCTCTCACACACACACACACACACACACACACACACACACACACACACACACACAGTCTCACGCTCTGTCTCTCACACACACACACACACACACACACACACACACACACACACACACACACACACACACACACACAGTCTCACGCTCTGTCTCACACACACACACACACACACACACACAGTCTCACGCTCTGTCTCACACACACACACACACACACACACACACACAGTCTCACGCTCTGTCTCACACACACACACACACACACACACACACACACACACACACACACACACAGTCTCACGCTCTGTCTCTCACACACACACACACACACACACACACACACACACACACACACACAGT
>NC_081356.1:84094271-84096771 GCF_030684315.1 Stegostoma tigrinum
CACACACACACACACACACACACACACACACACACACACACACACACACACACAGTCTCACGCTCTGTCTCACACACACACACACACACACACACACACACACACACACAGTCTCACGCTCTGTCACACACACACACACACACACACACACAGTCTCACGCTCTGTCTCTCACACACACACACACACACAGTCTCACGCTCTGTCTCACACACACACACACACACACACACACAGTCTCACGCTCTGTCTCACACACACACACACACACACACACACACACACACACACACACACACACACACACACACACACACACAGTCTCACGCTCTGTCTCACACACACACACACACACACAGTCTCACGCTCTGTCTCACGCTCTGTCTCTCACACACACACACACACACACACAGTCTCACGCTCTGTCTCACTCACACACACACACACACACACACACAGTCTCACGCTCTGTCTCACACACACACACACACACACACACACACACACACAGTCTCACGCTCTGTCTCACACACACACACACACACACACACACACACAGTCTCACGCTCTGTCTCACACACACACACACACACACACACACAGTCTCACGCTCTGTCTCTCACACACACACACACACACACACACAGTCTCACGCTCTGTCTCTCACACACACACACACACACACACACAGTCTCACGCTCTGTCTCACACACACACACACACACACACACACACACACACACACACACACACACAGTCTCACGCTCTGTCTCTCACACACACACACACACACACACACACAGTCTCACGCTCTGTCTCTCACACACACACACACACACACACACACACACACACACACACACACAGTCTCACGCTCTGTCTCACACACACACACACACACACACACACACACACACACACACACACACAGTCTCACGCTCTGTCTCACACACACACACACACACACACACACACACACACACACACACACAGTCTCACGCTCTGTCACACACACACACACACACACACACAGTCTCACGCTCTGTCTCACACACACACACACACACACACACACACACACACAGTCTCACGCTCTGTCTCACACACACACACACACACACACACACACACAGTCTCACGCTCTGTCTCACACACACACACACACACACACACACACACACACACACAGTCTCACGCTCTGTCTCACACACACACACACACACACACACACACACACACACACACACAGTCTCACGCTCTGTCACACACACACACACACACAGTCTCACGCTCTGTCTCTCACACACACACACACACACACACACACAGTCTCACGCTCTGTCTCTCACACACACACACAGTCTCACGCTCTGTCTCTCACACACACACACACACACACACACACACACACAGTCTCACGCTCTGTCTCACTCACACACACACACACACACACACACACACACACACACACACACACACACACACACACACACACAGTCTCACGCTCTGTCTCTCACACACACACACACACACACACACACACAGTCTCACGCTCTGTCTCTCACACACACACACACACACACACACACACAGTCTCACGCTCTGTCTCTCACACACACACACACACACACACACACACAGTCTCACGCTCTGTCTCTCACACACACACACACACACACACACACACACAGTCTCACGCTCTGTCTCTCACACACACACACACACACACACAGTCTCACGCTCTGTCTCTCACACACACACACACACACACACACACACACAGTCTCACGCTCTGTCTCTCACACACACACACACACACACACACACACAGTCTCACGCTCTGTCTCTCACACACACACACACACACACACACACAGTCTCACGCTCTGTCTCTCACACACACACACACACACACACACAGTCTCACGCTCTGTCTCACACACACACACACACACACACACACACACACACAGTCTCACACACACACACTCACACACACACACACACAGTCTCACGCTCTGTCACACACACACACACACACACACACACACACACACACACAGTCTCACGCTCTGTCTCACACACACACACACACACACACACACACACACACACACACACACACACACACACACAGTCTCACGCTCTGTCTCACACACACACACACACACACACACACACACACAGTCTCACGCTCTGTCTCACACACACACACACACACACACACAGTCTCACGCTCTGTCTCTCACACACACACACACACACACACACAGTCTCACGCTCTGTCTCTCACACACACACACACACACACCCACACACACACACAGTCTCACGCTCTGTCTCACACACACACACACACACACACACACACACACACACACACACACACACACACACACACACACAGTCTCACGCTCTGTCTCTCTCACACACACACACACACACACACACACAGTCTCACGCTCTGTCACTCACACACACACACACACACAGTCTCACGCT
>NC_081356.1:93276771-93282828 GCF_030684315.1 Stegostoma tigrinum
CTCTCTCAGTCGCTCTCACTCTCTCTCACGCTCTCACTCTCTCTCACGCTCTCACTCTCTCTCACGCTCTCTCTCTCTCTCACGCTCTCTCTCTCTCTCACGCTCTCTCACACACACAACTCTCGCTCTCTCGCTCTCTCGCTCTCTCTCACACACACATCTCATGCTCTCACGCTCTCTCACACACACAACTCTCACGCTCTCTCACGCTCTCTCACGCTCTCTCACGCTCTCTCACGCTCTCTCACGCTCTCTCTCGGTCTCTCTCGGTCTCTCTCGGTCTCTCTCGCTCTCACACTCTCTCTCACGCTCTCTCACTTTCTCTCTCTCTCTCTCTCACGCTCTCTCACGCTCTCTCTCACTCTCTCTCACTCTCTCTCTCTCTCTCTCTCTCTCTCTCTCTCTCTCTCTCACGCCCTCTCACGCCCTCTCACGCCCTCTCACGCCCTCTCACGCCCTCTCACGCCCTCTC
Organism: Stegostoma tigrinum; assembly: GCF_030684315.1. Taxonomy (NCBI): domain Eukaryota; kingdom Metazoa; phylum Chordata; class Chondrichthyes; order Orectolobiformes; family Stegostomatidae; genus Stegostoma; species Stegostoma tigrinum. The sequence continues at coordinate 93,277,244 of NC_081356.1, forward strand.
ACGCCCTCTCACGCCCTCTCACGCCCTCTCACGCTCTCTCTCTCACGCTCTCTCACACACACAACTCTCACTCGCTCTCTCTCACTCTCTCTCTCTCTCTCTCTCTCTCTCTCTCTCTCTCTCTCTCTCTCTCTCTCACGCTCTCTCTCACGCTCTCTCTCATTCTCACACACACAACTCACACTCTCACAACTCTCGCTCTCGCACCCTCTCGCTCTCTCTATCGCGCGCTCTCTCGCTCTCGCGCGCGCTCTCTCGCTCTCGCGCGCGCTCTCTCGCTCTCGCGCGCGCTCTCTCGCTCTCGCGCGCGCTCTCTCGCTCTCGTGCGCGCTCTCTCGCTCTCTCGCTCTCGCGCGCGCTCTCTCGCGCTCTCGCTCTCGCGCGCGCTCTTTCGCGCTCTCGCTCTCGCGCGCGCTCTTTCGCGCTCTCTCTATCGCGCGCGCTCTCTCGCTCTCGCGCGCGCTCTCTCGCTCTCGCGCGCGCTCTCTCGCTCTCGCGCTCTCTCGCTCTCGCGCGCGCTCTCTCGCTCGCGCGCGCTCTTTCGCTCTCTCGCTCTCGCGCGCGCTCTTTCGCTCTCTCGCTCTCGCGCGCGCTCTTTCGCTCTCTCTCTCTCGCGCGCGCTCTTTCGCTCGCTCGCGCGCGCTCTTTCGCTCTCGCGCGCGCTCTCTCGCTCTCTCGCGCGCGCTCTCTCGCTCTCTCGCGCGCGCTCTCTCGCTCTCTCGCGCTCGCTCTCTCGCGCGCGCTCTCTCGCTCTCTCGCGCGCGCTCTCTCGCTCTCTCGCGCGCGCTCTCTCGCTCTCTCGCGCGCGCTCTCTCGCTCTCTCGCGCGCGCTCTCTCGCTCTCTCGCGCGCGCTCTCTCGCTCTCTCGCGCGCGCTCTCTCGCTCTCTCGCGCGCGCGCTCTCGCTCTCTCGCGCGCGCTCTCTCGCTCTCTCGCGCGCGCGCTCTCGCTCTCTCGCGCGCGCTCTCTCGCTCTCTCGCGCGCGCTCTCTCGCTCTCTCGCGCGCGCTCTCTCGCTCTCTCGCGCGCGCGCTCTCGCTCTCTCGCGCGCGCGCTCTCGCTCTCTCGCGCGCGCTCTCTCGCGCGCTCTCTCGCTCTCTCGCGCTCTCTCTCGTGCTCTCTCGCGTGCTCTCTCGCGTGCTCTCTCGCGCGCGCTCTCTCGTGCTCTCTCTCGTGCTCTCTCTCGCGCTCTCTCTCGCGCGCTCTCTCGTGCTCTCTCGTGCTCTCTCGCGCGCGCTCTCTCGCGCTCTCTCTCTCGCGCGCGCTCTCTCTCTCGTGCTCTCTCGCGCGCGCGCTCTCGTGCTCTCTCGTGCTCTCTCGCGCGCGCTCTCGCGCGCGCTCTCTCGCGCGCTCTCTCGCGCGCTCTCTCGCGCGCGCTCTCTCGCGCGCTCTCTCGCGCGCTCTCGCGCGCGCTCTCTCGTGCTCTCTCGCGCGCGCTCTCTCGTGCTCTCTCGCGCGCGCTCTCTCGTGCTCTCGCGCTCTCTCGCGCGCGCTCTCTCGCGCTCTCTCGCGCGCGCTCTCTCGCGCGCGCTCTCTCGCGCTCTCTCTCGCGCTCTCTCTCGCGCTCTCTCTCGCGCTCTCTCTCGCGCTCTCTCTCGCGCTCTCTCTCGCGCGCGCTCTCTCGCGCTCTCTCGCGCTCTCTCGCGCGCGCTCTCTCGCGCTCTCTCGCGCGCGCTCTCTCGCGCTCTCTCGCGCTCTCTCGCGCTCTCTCGCGCGCGCTCTCTCGCGCTCTCTCGCGCTCTCTCGCGCTCTCTCGCGCTCTCTCGCGCGCGCTCTCTCGCGCTCTCTCGCGCTCTCTCGCGCTCTCTTGCTCTCTCGCGCGCGCTCTCTCGTGCTCGCTCTCTCGTGCTCTCTCGATCGCGCTCTCTCGCGCTGTGTCTCTCGCGCGCGCTCTCGCGCTCTCTCTCACGCGCGCGCGCTCTCGCGCTCTCTCTCTCACGCGCGCGCGCTCTCGCGCTCTCTCTCTCACGCGCGCGCGCTCTCGCGCTCTCTCTCTCACGCGCGCGCGCTCTCGCGCTCTCTCTCTCACGCGCGCAGCGCTCTCGCGCGCTCTCACGCTCTCTCTCTCACGCGCGCGCGCTCTCGCGCTCTCTCTCTCTCTCGCTCTCGCGCGCGCTGTCTCGCTCTCTCGCGCGCGCTGTCTCGCTCTCGCGCGCGCTGTCTCGCTCTCGCGCGCGCTGTCTCGCTCTCGCGCGCGCTGTCTCGCTCTCGCGCGCGCTGTCTCGCTCTCGCGCGCGCTGTCTCGCTCTCGCTCTCGCTCTCGCTCGCCCTCTCGCCCTCTCGCCCTCTCGCCCTCTCGCCCCTCTCGCCCTCTCTCCCTCTCTCGCTCTCTCCCGATCTCGCTCTCTCTCTCGCTCTCTCTCTCGCTCTCTCTCTCGCTCTCGCGCGCGCTCCCTCGCGCTCTCTCTCGTGCGCTCTCTCGTGCGCTCTCTCGCGCGCGCTCTCTCGCGCGCTCTCTCGTGCGCTCTCGCGCGCGCTCTCTCGCGCGCTCTCTCGCGCGCGCTCTCTCGTGCTCTCTCGCGCGCGCTCTCTCGCGTGCTCTCTCGCGCGCGCTCTCTCGTGCTCTCTCGCGCGCAGCTCTCTCGTGCTCTCGCGCTCTCTCTCGCGCGCGCTCTCTCGCGCTCTCTCTCGCGCTCTCTCTCGCGCTCTCTCTCGCGCTCTCTCTCGCGCGCGCTCTCTCGCGCTCTCTCGCGCTCTCTCTCGCGCGCGCTCTCTCGCGCTCTCTCGCGCTCTCTCGCGCGCGCTCTCTCGCGCTCTCTCGCGCGCGCTCTCTCGCGCTCTCTCGCGCTCTCTCGCGCTCTCTCGCGCTCTCTCGCGCTCTCTCGCGCTCTCTCGCGCTCTCTCGCGCTCTCTCGCGCTCTCTCGCGCTCTCTCGCGCGCGCTCTCTCGCGCTCTCTCGCGCTCTCTCGCGCTCTCTCGCGCTCTCTCGCGCGCGCTCTCTCGCGCTCTCTCGCGCGCGCTCTCTCGCGCTCTCTCGCGCGCGCTCTCTCGCGCTCTCTCGCGCGCGCTCTCTCGTGCTCTCTTGCTCTCTCGCGCGCGCTCTCTCGTGCTCGCTCTCTCGTGCTCTCTCGATCGCGCTCTCTCGCGCTGTGTCTCTCGCGCGCGCTCTCGCGCTCTCTCTCACGCGCGCGCGCTCTCGCGCTCTCTCTCACGCGCGCGCGCTCTCGCGCTCTCTCTCTCACGCGCGCGCGCGCTCTCGCGCTCTCTCTCTCACGCGCGCGCGCTCTCTCTCTCACGCGCGCGCGCTCTCTCTCTCACGCGCGCGCGCTCTCTCTCTCACGCGCGCGCGCTCTCGCGCTCTCTCTCTCACGCGCGCGCGCTCTCGCGCTCTCTCTCTCACGCGCGCGCGCTCTCGCGCTCTCTCTCTCACGCGCGCGCGCTCTCGCGCGCTCTCTCTCACGCGCGCGCGCTCTCGCGCGCTCTCACGCTCTCTCTCTCACGCGCTCTCGCGCTCTCTCTCTCTCTCGCTCTCGCGCGCGCTGTCTCGCTCTCGCGCGCGCTGTCTCGCTCTCGCGCGCGCTGTCTCGCTCTCGCGCGCGCTGTCTCGCTCTCGCTCTCGCTCGCCCTCTCGCCCTCTCGCCCTCTCGCCCTCTCGCCCTCTCGCCCTCTCGCCCTCTCTCCCTCTCTCGCTCTCTCCCGATCTCGCTCTCTCTCTCGCTCTCGCGCGCGCTCCCTCGCGCTCTCTCTCGCGCGCTCTCTCTCGCGCGCTCTCTCTCTCGCGCGCTCTCTCTCGCGCGCTCTCTCTCGCGCTCTCTCTCTCGCGCTCTCTCTCTCGCGCTCTCTCTCTCGCGCTCTCTCTCTCGCGCTCTCTCTCTCGCGCTCTCTCTCTCGCGCTCTCTCTCTCGCGCTCTCTCTCTCGCGCTCTCTCTCTCGCGCTCTCTCTCTCGCGCTCTCTCACACACACACAACTCTCACTCTCTCTCTCTCACCCTCTCTCTCTCTCACCCTCTCTCTCTCTCACCCTCTCTCTCTCTCACCCTCTCTCTCTCTCACGCTCTCTCACTCTCTCTCACGCTCTCACTCTCTCTCACGCTCTCACTCTCTCACACACACATCTCATGCTCTCACGCTCTCTCACACACACAACTCTCGCTCTCAGTCGCTCTCAGTCGCTCTCAGTCGCTCTCAGTCGCTCTCAGTCGCTCTCACGCTCTCACTTTCTCTCACGCTCTCACTTTCTCTCACGCTCTCACTCTCTCTCACGCTCTGACTCTCTCTCACGCTCTCTCATACACACAACTCTCGCTCTCTCGCTCTCTCGCTCTCTCGCTCTCTCGCTCTCTCGCTCTCACACACACACAACTCTCGCTCTCAGTCACTCTCACTCTCTCTCACGCTCTCACTCTCTCTCACGCTCTCACTCTCTCTCACGCTCTCACTCGCTCTCACTTTCTCTCACGCTCTCACTCTCTCTCACGCTCTCACTCTCTCTCACGCTCTGACTCTCTCTCACGCTCTGACTCTCACACACACAACTCTCGCTCTCTCGCTCTCTCGCTCTCTCGCTCTCTCGCTCTCTCGCTCTCTCGCTCTCTCGCTCTCTCGCTCTCTCTCACGCTCTCACACACACATCTCATGCTCTCACGCTCTCTCACACACACAACTCTCACGCTCTCTCACGCTCTCTCACTTTCTCTCTCACGCTCTCTCACTTTCTCTCTCACGCTCTCTCACTTTCTCTCTCACGCTCTCTCTCACGCTCTCTCACGCTCTCTCACGCTCTCTCACACACACAACTCTCATTCTCTCTCTCACTCTCTCTCTCACTCTCTCTCTCTCTCACGCTCTCTCTCTCGCGCTCTCTCTCTCTCTCGCGCTCTCTCTCTCTCTCGCGCTCTCTCTCTCTCTCGCGCTCTCTCTCTCTCTCTCGCGCTCTCTCTCTCTCTCGCGCTCTCTCTCTCTCGCGCTCTCTCTCTCTCGCGCTCTCTCTCTCTCGCGCTCTCTCGCTCTCTCGCTCTCTCGCTCTCTCGCTCTCTCGCTCTCTCGCTCTCTCGCTCTCTCGCTCTCTCGCTCTCTCTCACGCTCTCACACACACATCTCATGCTCTCACGCTCTCTCACACACACAACTCTCACTCTCAGTCACTCTCAGTCACTCTCAGTCACTCTCAGTCACTCTCAGTCACTCTCAGTCACTCTCAGTCGCTCTCAGTCGCTCTCACTCTCTCTCAGTCGCTCTCACTCTCTCTCACGCTCTCACTCTCTCTCACGCTCTCACTCTCTCTCACGCTCTCACTCTCTCTCACGCTCTCACTTTCTCTCACGCTCTCTCTCTCTCTCACGCTCTCACTCTCTCTCACGCTCTCTCACACACACAACTCTCGCTCTCTCGCTCTCTCGCTCTCTCGCTCTCTCGCTCTCTCGCTCTCTCGCTCTCTCTCACACACACATCTCATGCTCTCACGCTCTCTCACACACACAACTCTCACGCTCTCTCACGCTCTCTCACGCTCTCTCACGCTCTCTCACGCTCTCTCACGCTCTCTCACGCTCTCTCACGCTCTCTCACGCTCTCTCTCGGTCTCTCTCGCTCTCACACTCTCTCTCACGCTCTCTCACTTTCTCTCTCTCTCTCTCTCTCACTCTCT